>NC_047666.1:86377452-86379952 GCF_011762505.2 Arvicanthis niloticus
GTTAGGGTTAGGGTTAGGGTTAGGGTTAGGGTTAGGGTTAGGGTTAGGGTTAGGGTTAGGGTTAGGGTTAGGGTTAGGGTTAGGGTTAGGGTTAGGGTTAGGGTTAGGGTTAGGGTTAGGGTTAGGGTTAGGGTTAGGGTTAGGGTTAGGGTTAGGGTTAGGGTTAGGGTTAGGGTTAGGGTTAGGGTTAGGGTTAGGGTTAGGGTTAGGGTTAGGGTTAGGGTTAGGGTTAGGGTTAGGGTTAGGGTTAGGGTTAGGGTTAGGGTTAGGGTTAGGGTTAGGGTTAGGGTTAGGGTTAGGGTTAGGGTTAGGGTTAGGGTTAGGGTTAGGGTTAGGGTTAGGGTTAGGGTTAGGGTTAGGGTTAGGGTTAGGGTTAGGGTTAGGGTTAGGGTTAGGGTTAGGGTTAGGGTTAGGGTTAGGGTTAGGGTTAGGGTTAGGGTTAGGGTTAGGGTTAGGGTTAGGGTTAGGGTTAGGGTTAGGGTTAGGGTTAGGGTTAGGGTTAGGGTTAGGGTTAGGGTTAGGGTTAGGGTTAGGGTTAGGGTTAGGGTTAGGGTTAGGGTTAGGGTTAGGGTTAGGGTTAGGGTTAGGGTTAGGGTTAGGGTTAGGGTTAGGGTTAGGGTTAGGGTTAGGGTTAGGGTTAGGGTTAGGGTTAGGGTTAGGGTTAGGGTTAGGGTTAGGGTTAGGGTTAGGGTTAGGGTTAGGGTTAGGGTTAGGGTTAGGGTTAGGGTTAGGGTTAGGGTTAGGGTTAGGGTTAGGGTTAGGGTTAGGGTTAGGGTTAGGGTTAGGGTTAGGGTTAGGGTTAGGGTTAGGGTTAGGGTTAGGGTTAGGGTTAGGGTTAGGGTTAGGGTTAGGGTTAGGGTTAGGGTTAGGGTTAGGGTTAGGGTTAGGGTTAGGGTTAGGGTTAGGGTTAGGGTTAGGGTTAGGGTTAGGGTTAGGGTTAGGGTTAGGGTTAGGGTTAGGGTTAGGGTTAGGGTTAGGGTTAGGGTTAGGGTTAGGGTTAGGGTTAGGGTTAGGGTTAGGGTTAGGGTTAGGGTTAGGGTTAGGGTTAGGGTTAGGGTTAGGGTTAGGGTTAGGGTTAGGGTTAGGGTTAGGGTTAGGGTTAGGGTTAGCGTTAGGGTTAGGGTTAGGGTTAGGGTTAGGGTTAGGGTTAGGGTTAGGGTTAGGGTTAGGGTTAGGGTTAGGGTTAGGGTTAGGGTTAGGGTTAGGGTTAGGGTTAGGGTTAGGGTTAGGGTTAGGGTTAGGGTTAGGGTTAGGGTTAGGGTTAGGGTTAGGGTTAGGGTTAGGGTTAGGGTTAGGGTTAGGGTTAGGGTTAGGGTTAGGGTTAGGGTTAGGGTTAGGGTTAGGGTTAGGGTTAGGGTTAGGGTTAGGGTTAGGGTTAGGGTTAGGGTTAGGGTTAGGGTTAGGGTTAGGGTTAGGGTTAGGGTTAGGGTTAGGGTTAGGGTTAGGGTTAGGGTTAGGGTTAGGGTTAGGGTTAGGGTTAGGGTTAGGGTTAGGGTTAGGGTTAGGGTTAGGGTTAGGGTTAGGGTTAGGGTTAGGGTTAGGGTTAGGGTTAGGGTTAGGGTTAGGGTTAGGGTTAGGGTTAGGGTTAGGGTTAGGGTTAGGGTTAGGGTTAGGGTTAGGGTTAGGGTTAGGGTTAGGGTTAGGGTTAGGGTTAGGGTTAGGGTTAGGGTTAGGGTTAGGGTTAGGGTTAGGGTTAGGGTTAGGGTTAGGGTTAGGGTTAGGGTTAGGGTTAGGGTTAGGGTTAGGGTTAGGGTTAGGGTTAGGGTTAGGGTTAGGGTTAGGGTTAGGGTTAGGGTTAGGGTTAGGGTTAGGGTTAGGGTTAGGGTTAGGGTTAGGGTTAGGGTTAGGGTTAGGGTTAGGGTTAGGGTTAGGGTTAGGGTTAGGGTTAGGGTTAGGGTTAGGGTTAGGGTTAGGGTTAGGGTTAGGGTTAGGGTTAGGGTTAGGGTTAGGGTTAGGGTTAGGGTTAGGGTTAGGGTTAGGGTTAGGGTTAGGGTTAGGGTTAGGGTTAGGGTTAGGGTTAGGGTTAGGGTTAGGGTTAGGGTTAGGGTTAGGGTTAGGGTTAGGGTTAGGGTTAGGGTTAGGGTTAGGGTTAGGGTTAGGGTTAGGGTTAGGGTTAGGGTTAGGGTTAGGGTTAGGGTTAGGGTTAGGGTTAGGGTTAGGGTTAGGGTTAGGGTTAGGGTTAGGGTTAGGGTTAGGGTTAGGGTTAGGGTTAGGGTTAGGGTTAGGGTTAGGGTTAGGGTTAGGGTTAGGGTTAGGGTTAGGGTTAGGGTTAGGGTTAGGGTTAGGGTTAGGGTTAGGGTTAGGGTTAGGGTTAGGGTTAGGGTTAGGGTTAGGGTTAGGGTTAGGGTTAGGGTTAGGGTTAGGGTTAGGGTTAGGGTTAGGGTTAGGGTTAGGGTTAGGGTTAGGGTTAGGGTTAGGGTTAGGGTTAGGGTTAGGGTTAGGGTTAGGGTTAGGGTTAGGGTTAGGGTTAGGGTTAGGGTTAGGGTTAGGGTTAGGGTTA